>NC_064293.1:49438735-49443000 GCF_019186545.1 Solanum stenotomum
TATATCGTCTTGTTTATTTTAACAAATCAATTTGATTAATTTCAGAACTATATATCTATCGTCTATTTATTAGCTTTTTAAAAAATAAAATAAAAATTATACTTACAAATCATCTAAACTTTACAATTATCTGATCATAAAAGTTGAGATTAATAACTTGACAAATAAGACAAACACGAGCTTACTAAAGTGAAAAATTGTGCTAATAGATTCTAACTTATATTATTGTTACATCATTTTTCTGCACAAGCATCAACAATATTGTTGTTCGATTCCCTGAGACAACGCACTCGACTAAGCTTTATAATAATAATAATTTAGTCATCCTATTTGATTGTGGTACCTCATCTGATTTCAACCCATCAACAGATCAACTCTATGAAAAATGTTAATATCATATTTGATATATTATAATATAATACATGATTATAAGTACAAGATTCTAAAAGTTACTGGAGAAAAGTTCATTATAGACTTGAAGGGGAAAGAAATTCTGGAACTTGGTCCCACCTCCCCAATATAACAACGTATCAGTATAATTTTACGAGTGAAATTCAAGATGATGAAATATATAAAAATGTTATTCCTACTTTTGTATGTTAGGACTTAGGAGGTTACTTTCGGTAAATACTCAACTTAAGAAAAATGATTTTCAAAATAAGGTTTGTTTTTTTTTTAAAAAAAAAAAAGTAAATAAGCTATGATAAAAATATTGAAAAAAGATAAATACTAATAGTAAAAAAGTAAAGATAGTCAAAACAAAAATAATAAATAATAACTTCGTCGATTCTTATAATACCAAAAAGATAATGTGTGAAAATATCAAAAAAGTATTATAAATATTAAAATTAAACTCAATTGTTTTTTTAAAAAATAGAACATTAGACCCATTAAATTTAAATTTTGAATTTACCTGGTTTATTTGACACTGGTTCATATCATTATAACCATATAATGAGTGAAAATGTATACGTATTATATATATGCTTATCATGCAAATAAAAATAGTAATGGAGTCAGAATTTTCAATAAGGGGGTTCAAAATTTGTAGAAATAGACATGCGAAGTAGTCGAAGGGGGTTCGACATCTACTATATATACATAAAAAATTATTTTAACCATGTATAAAAAATCTAATTTTCTGCCGAAACCCCCTTAGTACAAGGTGTTTCCGCCCTGCATAAAAATTACTATTTTACACCAGCTGCTAGTTTAACACATGATTTATTTCAGTCCGCATACTAATGAAATACAGGCCGGTTTGGCCTAAAATCCCTCTTAGAAACAGAATATGTTCTAACTCCAATCACACAAAATAAGAAATTGATCTCTTTATATGGACTTGAATAATTCAAAATAATTTTTGGAATTAAGTTAAATTTAAGATTCTTCTTTACATGGTATTTGAGTTGGATCCATCCCAATTCTTTGTCTACTGATGTAATGTGCAAAAATTGAACCGAAAAAATGTTATGGGGTCATTGCTATTGGGTTAACGGGATTTTAATGGTTTTATAAAAAAAATATTAGGTTATCGGTTTGATATCGATTTTTAGCCTTGAGTTTTTGATAAATTGATAACCCATTAACATGCAATTTCTCATTATATTTCTTGTTTCACCATTTACAACTGATTTGTTTGTCTTACTGTATCTGTAATGACCAGGAAAGTCATTTTTAGAAAATTTTACAAAATTACCGTTTTATCCATCCCGATAGTTTCCCTGAGTCTTTTTTTTTATTAGTCAGTGAAATTGGTTTGAAAATCTTGAACTATTGGTGTAACTACAATTATTTAGTTTGCGGGTATTTATTAAATAAATAATTTATTTAGTTGATGGTTAATGGGCCAAGTTCTTCTATTATATTACTCTTATTTAGAAATGACAGTTAGAAGGACTAACACAATATCAAATAGATGTACCAAAGGTAATACAAGTTGTGCTGTATTGGGGCCCACCTCATTAAACAAGTACTACTCCCCACTCATATCACAAAGACACATGTACTATGTAGGGAGTTAGGAAGGACCAACAAGGACAAATCTGTAATTTTCTTAAGCTTACCCCACTCATAGCACAAAGACACATGTATTATGTATAACACATAGATGCTTTTTATATTATCTGTGGATTGATCCATTTTCCCCTTATAGTCTTATAATTCCAAAATCGTTAAATTTCTCTTAATTTTTGAGTAAATTTCTCAAAAGGTCATCCAATTTTGAGAAATTATATTGTAAAATTATTCAACTTTATTTTATACTTCTTATTTATATTACTCCTTATTAGAAGTGAGACTTTAGAGGACGAGCACGGCACTACAAAGTTGTACACAAAGCATTTCAAATTGTACTATAAAATTCATTGTCGCTCATTAATTGTACACGTGTCTTTCTACATATACAACAACCCACATGAATAATTACTTTTCTGACTTTTTTTCCTCAGTTTCTCTCTCTACATATTCGTTTTTTCCCCTTTTTCTACTTTCCATTCTCCCCTTTTACTCTCTTTAGTTTATCTTTGATTTTAAATTTTTCATAGATCTTTAAAATATTTTGAATTATTAATTATTATGAATTATAATATTTTGATTTTTACGTAGTTTACAAATATATAAATTTCATTTAAAAAAAATTGAAGATACCATACTCAAATTTACATCAAACTTAAATTATTTGATTCTCGAGAAATAAAAAGTGTCACATAAAATGGGACAGACGAAGGATAACTCTCAATTAAATTTATTTCACTTTTTATTTTCCATTTTTAACATAATTTTTCAAGTTGGATTTCTAGGAATTCTATTGTAGACCCATTTAAATTTTACCTTTTTGTTTTGAACTAGAAAATTTGGTCGCACTTCGCGCGATCATTAAAAATTAAATATTCTCGATTAATTTTATATTTACTCTGTTGTTTAATCGTAGTATTATTGTTTGTTTTAATACTATGAAGATTGTGAAAAAAATAAAATTTTTCAAATTTTACATCTATTAAATGAGGAGGAATATATTTTTTATCAAATAAGTTAAAATATATTTGCTAATAACAAATTCTTCCATTGCATGAAGTTGATCCTTTAATATATAATATATATTTCGGTGTACCATTCTCCTTAAATGTCTTAGAAATATCTCGTAATGTGAAATAACACTGTAATATTCCCTCTGTCCCTAATTACTTGTCCACTTTTAAATTGACACATTTATTAAGAAATTAATTAATCACATAGTGACTTTATCATTTTACCCCTATTAATTATGAAGTAGATGAAAAGTTCTGCAATTTTCAAAGTAATTAGTCATTTAATTGAGGGTATAATAGGTAAAAAAAATTGTTCTTTCTTGATTTGTCAAAATGGACAAGTAACTAGGGACAACTATAAAAGGAAAAGTGAACAAGTAATTAGGGACAGAGGGAGTACTAAACAAATGCATCAACAAATGAAATTTATATTAAAAATATATTGAATAATGACGTAATGATACCTTAATAGAATTTCCTTTCTATTTTTTTGAAAAAAAAACTTCACCCTTTCAATTTTGTTATATCTTTTTATTTAGTAGAAGAATCATCATTTATTATATTCTACTCCACGTTAATTTGTACCATCAGAGTTTTAAGAATAAACATTAAATTTTAAATCGAAGTAAAAATCATTGAAAAATGACAGAAAAAATAATAATAGTATATGAAAATTAAAATAAGGTGCAAGAAAAGTCTTTTCACGATAATTTTTTGAAATATATTGATAACAATTAAAATGGAGATGTTATTTTATCTTTAAAATTAAGTTTGATTGAATTGAATTAGTAGAATGAGAAAAAATATTAAACTAATAACTTTTTAATGTTATTAAATGCATTTTCTTTTTAATTGAGTAGTAGATTAAAAGTTCCGAATTAGGATATTAAAATAATCTTACTCCATCTTTAATTATTATGGTATTCCAAACATTTATTTTCCTTAAATGGTGATTCATTTTCCATTTACAGTTATATCCAATTAATTTCTAATATATTGAATGCGGTTATGGGATATTGAAATAATATCTTTATCTTTCCTGAATCATAATAAAATTATAATTTAACATTTATTTTTCTGAAATGATAATTTTGTTTTAATTCCTAGAACATATTGTTTACTATATTGAATGTAATTATAATAAAACATATTGTATTTAGTATGATATGAAAAATTAGATAAATAGTAATCTTAGCTTCTAAGAAATGTCACATCATCATTTACATATCCAACTTT
>NC_064293.1:49443085-49479390 GCF_019186545.1 Solanum stenotomum
AAAAGAGTTAAAAAAGAAAAAATAAGTGATTTAACAAAATTATATAAATAACATTAATGATGAGATGAAGATTAAGAAAAAACGTCAAATAAAGTAGTAGTATAATGATGATAAAAGTTAAATAAATCATTTTTTCTATTATTTAAATTTTTAACATAAAATTTCCAATCTTTTAAAATTAAAAATAAATGTTAAAAATAAAAATAAAAATCGAGGCAATAATTATTTTAAAGAAAAATATAACCAAAATTGTCAGAAAAAATTGATAAGAATAAATAAGTATCTATTACTAAGAATAGTGTCACTACATTTTCTATTTTAACTTTATTGTTACATATGGATAGAAACTTTTACAAGAAGAAATGATCCAAAAATTTAAAAATAATGATTCCTTAAATGGTGATTCCTTTTCCATCTATAGCTTTTCAATTAATTTTTAATGTATTAAATATGGTTTTGGATATTGGAATAATATTTTTGTCTTTCCTTAATCATAATAAATTATATTTTAACCTTTGTTTTTCTGAAATGATAATTTTCTTTTCATTCGTACAACATATTGATTAATATATTGAATGTAATTATAATAAAACATGTTGTATTTAGTATGACAAAATAATTCAATTTTTTTAAAAATTAAATAAATAGTAATCCTAACTTCTAAGAAATGTCACAAATATATATATATATCTAAGAAAATGATATAAATTACATTAATGATGAAATGAAGATTAAGGAAAGAAGTAAAAGAAATTAATAATAATATTGATGATGATAGGAGTTAAATAAATCATTTTTTATATTTTATAAATTTTCAATATAAATTTTTCAGTCTTTTAAAATTAGAAAATGCTAAAAAAATAAAACTAAAACTAAAAACCGAGGCAACAATTATTTTAAGGTAAAAATAACAAAAAAATGTCAGAAACATTTATAAGAATAAAGAAATATCTATTAAAAGAAGGTGTCACCCCACATTTTCTATTTTAGCTTTATTGTTACATATAGATAGAAACTTTAAGATGAAGAATGATCCAAAAAAATTAAAAATGACAAATCAATTATGTAAAAATACATGTGTAATTCTTATAAAGTTATAATAACTAATTTCTTCAAATAAATAATTAAAAGAAAGAAAAAAAATAATTAAGAAAATAATATAAATAACACTAATTATGAGATTAATAGCATTGATGAGGAAAGGAACTAAATATGATCATCTTTTTAAATTCTTTTTTAAGAAAATATATATAAACTTTAATTAAAGATAAATAAGAAAAAAAAACTTTAATTAAAGATACAAAAAATCAAGGCAAAATAAAAGAAGAAAGAAATTGAAGAATAATGAGGTTGAAAGAAATAATATCTAATTTTCTCTCTTTTCAAATCACAAAATAAATTTTTGCTTGTTCTTCTCCCAATTTGATACGAATTCCATAAATAGAATGATTTTTTCTCCAAATAATTTTTCTTACCCTTTGAAACACTAATCTGCCTTCTTATAAATTTCTCAACCACAATGAATTTTCTCTCCTTGTGTATTAATATAAGCTAGTGAGATTTAACATTTATTTAATTATTCAGTGGGTTATAATTATTTGCCCTAATCAATTAAAAGAAAAACAGTTAGCCTCTCGAAGAAGACTTCATCGGCGACCGATCAAAGTACAGCAGGGGAGAAACCGTTGTCGAACAAAACTCTTGTTGCGGTACCGAAAAAGGGCGACGAAACTTTAGGTAATATTCAAGTGAGTTTCAAATGGTGTCTACTTATATTATTGTTGCATATAGGAATTAGTATTATAATATTATTGGATTGAAGAATTAAGAGGTGAATTGTTGCAAATTGAGTGAATTGTCCGTGCTTTGTGACCGAGGATAATAAAAAAATAAAATTGAGGGACACAATCATTGCCAATGATAAGGCAATGATTGGCAGTGATAGTAAAACATGCTTGATTAGCATTGGCAGTGATAGTTGAATGGAAGTAATATGGGTTAAAATATTATTTTGACATTAGAGGTTACTGATTTCTATTGATTTTGGAGTTGCAAAGTTCTTCATGGTGGTCACATTATTATCCATGTTTCAGCGTATTGGTGTGATGTACTTAAATTTTATGGATACTATATTATATGAATATCATTAGATTTATGTTATTTAATGAAATTGAGGCATAATCTTAGACTTGAATTTGAAAATATGAGTTGACATGTTAATTGACATCAAGATTTAGGAATTTGATTTTAGGTTTGAACGAGTTCTTGGGTCTAGTTGGACATAGAGTAAAATAAATGTTGTTAGTTTCGAAATCTTATCGTGGTCATTATTTGAATAGATTGTATTGATTTGGAAGTCCAACGAAAGGGAAAGGCTCAAGTCCCGGAGTGATTGCTCGACTATTTGAGGCAAGTGGATTTCTAAACCCTTGTTAAGTGTATGTAATTCGTGTATTTCCTTGTAATATGTGTTTGAGGGTAATGAGACTTGGTGATGGGTTGACTTGTCCACATTGATTAATTCTAATGATGAAAAAGGGGTAACAAAAGGCAATGCGATAAATTGTTTGTGTGATGTGTTGAGAATGGTTTGAAAGGCTTGTTGAATCATGATTGTGTTGTTGTGAATTGTGCAATGTTATGAAAATAATCATCTCCTCATTATTTGTGTGAACATGTCAATTGCATTGTTCTGAGACATAGTTGTGACAAGTGCTATGTGCATTGAGAAAAAGTAAGAAATTAAAGAGGATGTACTATTTTGAGGGATGTATCGCGCGCCGCGATGGATACTATATTTTGAGGGATGTATTTATGATCTTGTTCTATTCTAGAAACAATGTCATTTGAGACTTGCATATTTCTTTTGAATCAATTGTAATACTTTCGAGGCTTGTACACGTGACAACCAGATTTTGGGGGTATTTTTGAGTTGATTATGAAATTTCTGCATTTTATTGCAATGGTTGAGTTTTAGGCTGACTTGTCTTGGTGGGATAAGACGAGTGCCATCGCGTTCATTTTTTGGGTCGTGACAGTGCCAAATTGTTAGAGAATTGAGAAATCATACTTATACTATGAGCAATTTCTTATTGTGTAAACCGAAAATCGAATCGTTAATGACCAAAAATCGATAAAATATATCTTATTGATTTGTTATTGGTTTAGCTTATTTAGAAAATCGAAAATCGAACCGACTGATGCACACCCTGTTGAGCTCCTATATTATAATGTCCACGCTCCAATATCGAGGTTTTGATACACGAAGTTCCATGTCAAAAAAAAAAATCTCCTTCCTTAAAAGTGATTTGAACTTAGCAGAATTGATAAAAAGATTTCAATATCAATAAATTACATGTTCATCCAATCATTTTAATTGAAAATAATTTTGACCAGGATGCATTTACGTAAGAAGCCCAACAAATATACAATTTTAAACTTAATAAGAATTGCACATAACGAGTTATTATGATCAATTCAATCATTTAAATTTAAGCTCAAATAACTTTTACATGAATAGATGACCCATTTATTTATTAACTCAATTCATTTTATGTGCTTATTTATTGTTCAATCTACCCACTAAAGATCCCTAATCTCAACAATATAATTCAAATATTATAATTCATCCAATGCATCCTCAAATCAAATGACCCCTAAGTATTTGTTTTTTCTTAATTTGCAGAGTGCAGTTTTCAGGGTGCATTTGGCCTGGAAGAATTTTTTAACTTCGGAAATTATATTTGGCCATAAAATTCTAATAATATTTTTACTTCTTTTCAAGAATTTTCAATAATTCTAAAAAATAACAAATAACTATTTCACTCCAAAATTATTTTACAAAAATTTTAAACAACACAATTTTATTTCATGAATAAACATAAGTTCAATTTTCAAATATTATTTTCACTTTGTAATTTTTTTTCTTTTCTATTTTTTCGGCTACTCACACTCTATTAAGATAATAATGTAATCACACCAAATCGGTTCTTCACAGAAAATGAAACTATCGTCGTTGCTTGATGATAAATTTATATAATATAATAAAAAAAAATTTAAATAACAATTAAAACAAACATTGTATTTAAATTAAAAATACAATAAAATACAACCATCCAAACAAAATGTTAGGAGTAATAGAGAGATTTTCTGACAAAAAATTAGGTATATAAATGAAGCTTACTATTTAGTGATTATTAAACCGTTGATTAAAAGTCTGTTTGGATTAATTTTAAAAAAATAGCTTTCAAGTCATAAATAAAAAAATAAACTTAAATAACTTTTAAGTCAAAAAAATAAAAAATAGAAAAGACCTACTTTTAGTTTTAAATTTAGAGAAAAGACATAAAGTAACACCAGAAGTTGTTCCGAATTTTCAAAAACATCTTAATTTTAGGAGCGTTCTATTATCCCGCAAAACATTTCAAAATCACAATAAATACACATTTTTTACACAATCTTCATTTTCAATGCCTAAGGGTGCGTCTCACCCCAAATAATATATTTTTCCGACCCATTTAATAAAAATTGGACAAAATCTTGACTCGTTCACACTTTAATCATGATCAGCTCCATTTAGCCCTAAATTCCTTTCAGATTTTCAATCTACTCTCTCTCTCTCTCTTTGATGATCAAAACCCTAAGCATTTCAATAGTCACAGTAAATTTATTTTGTGGTGATAATTTTTTGAATTATGGAGTCAAAACGAAGAAGTGAAGGCTCACATGTTAATTGCTTCTTAATTTGAATGCAAATTTTGGTTTAAATAAATGTTCTTTTTATGTAGTGGTGATTTTTTGAAAAATCATCTTTATAGTGATTTGTTTTTATTTTCTCTTTGTGATATCTATTATTTATGTGTATGTAGTGTTAGTGTAGGATTGATTTGAGTTTGAATGTTTATTCACCGATTTAGTTTTGAAGTTTGTTTGCAATTGCACTTTTAGGAATTACAAGTTAGTTGACTCATAACTTTTAATAAAATAAAAAAGAAGAAGAGGAAATTGAAGCTAGTAAAGCTAGATGAAAATTTAATTGAGGATGATTTTTTTTTCTCGATTGTAGATGGAAAATTCTTCAACATCTATCAATGGAGGTTACGGAGAAGATGAGAAGTGAGTCTTTTAATAAAGAATAAATTTCAAAGTGTTGATGCCACACGACATTTTTACACGGATTTGGGGGTGTATTTTTACTCATCCATGCGCCTATCAAATGCGAGAACACGGTAATTGTGAAAATGGGTCAAAAATATTTATTTATTACTTTGAAATATTTCCACAGGGGTAATAGGATGCCCGTAAAATTAATGTATCTTTTTGAAAATTTGAAATAATTTTAGGTGTCACTTTATGTCTTTTCTCTTAAATTTATTTTAAATTATTTTCAAATTATTTTTAACTTTATCAAACATTTCCTAATTTATTTTAATTTATTTTTATATTTGTCAAATAGTTCAGAAGTTAAAAATTAACTCAAAAGTAAATTCGACATTTTTAAGTTAATCCAAAGTTCCAAACATGCTCTAAATCGAACGTTCCCTTATCAAACTATCTAGGGTTTTGGTATATAAAAGCGCCGACAACGTCCTGTACTAGATCAGACCGCATATTTTCACGGTGAACCTCAGAGTTCCAGTTCCGATTCAGATTCGTTGAAAACTTTCTTGAAAAGCACCGACAAACGTCTTCTTGTCAATGGAGGAACAAAATGGGACTGCAAATGGTGTTAAAATCAAGCTGGAGGAAGAAGAAACTAATGACGACCTAAGAACTACTCCCGACCATCAAAACGACGCCGGCGCTTCTCAACCTCTTACCGGAGATGGTGCTAGTCCTGGGTATTTTATTTTTTTACTGTTTTGTCCTTTCTTTCCCTTTTACGCTGTATCGTTTTGCTTTTATTTAAGAACCATGCTGTTTGTTCTTTTAGCATTGTTGTTAGGGCTTGCGTCTAATAGGTATTAACTTACAAGTGTTGTTAATGTCGAGACGGTTAAGACCCGAAGCTAGGTTATAAGCTCCTTAATGAAGAGGGCGGGAGGAAAACCATAAATATAGTTAGTAAATTGATGTATTAGTTCTCAATTAAACAAGGCGAATAACTCTGTTGATGATTAGGAATATAAATTTAGATTTGAAATTTCATCATTGTGTATGAATCAGAGTTTAAAACGTTGTTTGGACTTGATTTTAGTTATTTTTCAATTTCTTAGTCCCCATAACTTTTAATTGTGTTACATTTATATTTCTTACATTTTTGCTTTCCTTCTTGGAGAGGAGTTTGTGGAGGGCACGGATTAGGGTAGAAGATTAGTATGTGCAAGTGCATTGTCTTGCTCTTCGTCCATTAGTAGTAGTATTATATCTTGTAGTTTTTTGCCCTTCGATTTTTGTTACTATTTGTTGAATCTTGTACTTTGACTTTTATATTGTTTTGTTATAATACTGTTATTTTACCATCTGTTGTTGTTTTTGTTAGTGTTTCCTGCACTTCCATCATTTCTTTTTTTCTGAATGGCTTTGAACTGTTTTCTTGAGCCGGTGGTGTATCTAAAACAGTCTCTATACTTCTGAGGTAGGGGTAAGGTCTGTGTACACTGTACACTCCACACTCCACACTCCACACTCCACACTCCACGCTCCTCATACCCCACTTTATGGTTGTTGCTTATCTACAACATACCCAATGAAATCTCCAAGTGAGGTCTGGTTGTTGTTGCTTGTCTATGCGTTCCATTTTGACAACACTGCTATTTACTGTCAGAGAGAGTTGGGAATACATATTTTCATGTTTTCTTTTATTCTGATTTGTATAGGATAAATTTTTTAATTTGATGACTTTCTTCTGTGCCCTTTTCAATTTCTTCCGATGTGAACTTCTTCTCATTGAAGTTACTTAGTTGTTGGTTGGGCATGCCTCATAGTTTTCATAGAATATTATCCTATTAATCAAGTTGCTCATGGTATTGTATTAATCAATGGATTTGGTGGCCATGCAGAAAGATTTTTATTGGGGGCTTGGCTAGAGAGACAACTTCAGGTTTGTCGAATAACATCCTCTGCTTTGATCTTCTGCCAAATTGTTCTTTCCTGCCCCTAATGTTGCATTGTATATCTGCAGCTCAATTTGTCAAGCACTTTGGTAAATATGGTGAAATTATTGATTCCGTGATTATGAAGGAAAGGCGGACAGGACAGCCACGTGGGTTTGGTTTTGTCACTTATGCTGATCCCTCCGTGGTAGATAAAGTCATTGAGGACGACCATGTTATAAATGGAAAGCAAGTAAGATTACATTGGCCTTCTATTTTATTTCATTCTTATAGCAGTTTGTGATTTCATTTCCCTTTTATTTTACTGTGGATGGAACATTTGGGACCTCATGCTGATGTTTTGATTGTGTCAGGTGGAAATCAAGCGAACTATACCTAGAGGAGGGGGTTCCAGCTCAAAAGATTTCAAGACGAAGAAGATTTTTGTGGGCGGCATCCCAACAACAATTAGTGAAGGTTATATTTCTGTAGCTAGAAACTAATCACCTTCCCTTAACTCGTTGGATTCTTTTGAAGCAAGTTTCTGAGGTATTAAGTTGCATTTATATTTCAGATGAGTTCAGAGACTTCTTTTTAAAGTTTGGAGAGGTGAAAGAGCACCAGATCATGCGTGACCATTCTACTAGTCGTTCTCGTGGCTTTGGATTCATCACTTTTGACACAGAAAAATCTGTTGAGGATATCTTGGCTAATGGAAACAAGCTTGATTTTTCTGGAACCCAGGTCAGTATAGCCATAGTGTGTTCTAATTAAGGCGGTGATACTTTTTCTAGATTGTTTCATTAATCTTGTAAATTTATCAAGCTTTTCTGCCTTCTTCAAACATGATTTTGGTGGCAATGTTGCACTCTTAAGTATATGTGCTTTGTATGTTTTTTTCTTTATGTTCTAGGCCTTCTGACAAATGTCCTTAATTTGAAAAGGATTGAGTTTATGTTCTTTCTCGATTTTCTTGAAAAGAATTAATGAAACTGACTGCAAAACCCAATGAAATATCAATGATATGTATTTGGGTAGCAATGTTTCTATGTTCATTGTGACTTGATACTTTTGCATCTTTTGTCAAACTCATCATTGAGTTGAGATGCTTAAGTTGTCTTAACTGTATTGAGGCTCAAGAAGTTGAGAATTGTTCTTGTGTATCCATACAAGCTTATTTTCTTAGTGATGATGCTCAAGTTACTATGGTTTGGAAATAATTAATAATTGAAATGATTCTGCTTATAGTAGTTGAACATTCATCTGTTGCATGATCATGTTATTTTCAATAGCTTTTTGAAGCTTGGTTAACCTAAACAGTTTTCTACTTGGCAAATAGGTGGAAATCAAGAAGGCTGAGCCCAAGAGACCTAATGCGCCACAACCAGCCCCATTCAGGCGTCAAGGGAATCCAAGAGCTGCATTTGGTGGTGGATTATCAGATGCTTATGGTGGATATGGAGACTCTGGTTATGGTATTGGTGCTGGTGCTGGTGCTGGTGCTGGTCCTTATAGGTCTGGTGGCCCCTATGGTGGCAGATCCAGTGCATTTGGTGGATATAGTGGAGCAGGAATGGGTGGATATGGAGCATATGGTGGCGGTGGTGCCTACGGAGGAGGCTTCAGGGAGGAGGCTTCTTTTGGGTATTCTAGCCGTTATGGCAGTGGAGCCTTTGGTAGAGGCTATGATGTTGGTGGTGGATATGGAGGAGCAGGTGAAGGTTATGGAGGATATGCTGCTGGTGGCGGTGGATATGGCAGTGGATATGGTGCTGCTGGTCTTGGCAGTGGGTATGGAGGAGATAGTGCCGGAGGTTCAATGTATGGAAGTAGTAGAGGAAGCTATGGTGGTGCTGGTGCTGGTTCAGGCAGATACCACCCTTATGGGAGATAGAAAGTGAAATGTTGAAGGTGCAAAGCTGAATTGTCTCTGGCTTGGTGATTTTAAGCTTATGACCAGAGATGTATACTCAATCATGCACTTGTTGAGAGCTAAAACTTGTTTGTTTTTTTTCTTGTCGAATTTTAATTGATAAAATATTAGTTCAGTTAATATACTGGTGTCTTTGATATCGATTGGTTTATCAAGGAACATGATTCATCCATCTTCAGCTATCTGCAATCCTCAAGCAACATTGTCAAACTGATCTTCAATTCTTTTTATTCGTTTGGGCAAATTAGTTGGACTAAACGAGTAAATTTTGCTTTGATGGATTCTACTGACTGTCAAAACGAGCAAATGATGATTTTATATTCTGAGCTTCTAGTGTGTTTCTTATCATTTATATATATACTTATTTGAGAATCGTATGATAAAAATATTTAGGCACCGTTCTATATGAAGGAAAACGTTTCTGATTTTTCATCGTCTATACTGTCGAGTGACGATTGAAAATAAGTAACGTTTCATATTTTTCGTTCGTGCTGAACATACCCATAATGTAGATGGGCCTTTCAATTGCGATATTTTTAATAACAAATGGAGAACAGTAGACGTGTCATCAAAAGATAAAAACAAAAAAAGGAGTAAACCCGTAGCCACACGATTGGAGCGAACCCAACCGTTGTTGGAATTTAATGTCAAAACAAAACCAAATTCACAGATTCTTGTGGACCTTTTTTTAACCTTATCAAAAGTTGAAACCACTACTAATTCTTAGCCATTTATATATATAGTTTATAACCAACCAATAGTACTAAGCTCATAAATCATAATTACTATGGACTTTAGGAAATTTATTTCCATTTTAACCTTCAAAAAGATAATCAACATTCAACAACAATAACAATAACAAATTTAGTATAACTTCACAAGTAGAAATTTTGGGAGATCAAATATATGTAGATCTTATCTTTATCCTTATGACATAAAAGAGGTTATTTTTGATAAATTCACAACTCGAAAATATATATTACTTATTTAGTTTGAAAGAAGTGCAAGAGTAAAAATTATGATAAAAACATTGAAAAGTGAAAGCACAATTAAATAAATGCTTCCGACTAGAACTATGCTCTATCACTAAAAGGAAAGAAAATACTTAACTATCCGCTAATTGTCTAATCTAATCCTCAATCTCCATACTTTCTTATGTAAAGTCCTATCCTTGATGAGTTGAATATACGTCATGTTCTGTTTAATACGTTGTCCCCTAATTTTTCTTTGATCTACCTTATTTCAAAGTTATCACTGCCAACCTCTCGCACCTCTTATACTACTCTCCACACACTTTAATTATCTCTTTCTTAATTTTCTAATCTTATCATTCCTAATATGTCATGTACATATAGAGAACCTGTGATTTTTTTACTGATCACACCACCCCCATACAACACACTTCATCTAACTACCCTCTGTAATTTTATTTTATTTTTAAATCCTTTTCATTTGTTTGGTTGGTGAATGAAGGGAAAAAATTAAGCAAGAAACTGGACATACCCAAATAAAAATCTTGATTTTCGATCAGGGCTTTCGACAAGAAGCAGGCGGGAGCAGATTGATAAGGAATTAAGGAAATGGCTATGGTTTCTAACACTAACTCATTCTTAAAGGTATGAATCAAACTCTGTAATCTCCCTCTTTTTGTTGTTGTTAAGCGAGTGGGTTTTTGATAATATTAGTAACATTGCAGTCACAGAGGCACCAAGTTTACTGCAGAAAGAAGGAGAAAGATAAGAGTCAAAATCCCCAACCCTATAAAGTCATTGAAATTTCACCTCCTCCCAAGAACCTTGGCATACGTTGCCTCCCCTCTGTAAGCATCATTTTCTCAAACCAATTTTTGCTTTTTGTGTTTGATGTAATGCTTATAGGCTCAAATGCTCAGTTAATTAATTGATTGGTGTTATAGGGTCAAATGTCTGAGGGTCTATCGAAAACAGCCCCTCTACCTTCCAAGGTAGGGGTAAGGTCTGCCTCCACACTACCCTCCCCTGACCCCCACTTGTGGGATTACATCGAGTATGTTGTTGGTGTTGTAGTTATAAGGTCAAATGTCATCTTACTTTTACTGGGAAGATTATAAAAGAGCTTTCTTTACTTTGGAATTCTTGTCATTTGATTGAATTAGAAATGTGGAGAGTAATTTCTTGGTTGGATAAACAAACCCAACTGGCGATTTCCAACAAGTAATTCATTTGGGGTTTTATGTATTTATGCTCAATATGCTGGTTCCAATTTCATTTCTTTATGGAGTTAACATACTTGGTTGATTGGCTTTTGTTGAATGTCTTAAATTTTTTTAATGGCATTCTTTTGGTCACGTTTTGGGATTAGTTCATGTTCCTTATACGTTTATATGGGTGTTAACATCCTCAACTCCAAATTAGTTAGTGTCAGCTTTATGTACCTGCGGATACGTTAGCTAAGAGAAGTGTCAACTATATGAATCCTCTATGTTCGTTACGCTATATTTGGGTTGATTTCCTTGCAAATACCTGTACTGTGGTTAGAGCAAATTTTGTGCGAATGTCCCCGCAGGATTTGGCTGGTTTGATCTAGACTGTAGTTGTGCCTCATAAGTCATAGCATATGAGCTACACTAGAATTAAGGATAGTAGTTTGGGAACTCTTTGGTATTATAGCTTAAAGACATCATCTCTATGGACCACTAAGCTTATAAC
Source organism: Solanum stenotomum (assembly GCF_019186545.1). Lineage (NCBI taxonomy): Eukaryota > Viridiplantae > Streptophyta > Magnoliopsida > Solanales > Solanaceae > Solanum > Solanum stenotomum. The sequence goes on from NC_064293.1 coordinate 49,454,740, forward strand.
ACTCTTGGTACTAACAGTGCTTGTAGTTTTGCTTACAAAGAACCAAAACTAAGAGGGAAAATTTTCAAGTGAAAATCTGTCTTCTTGCTGGATGCTGAGTAATGGGTGAATTTCCATGCATGACATAAGAAAAAGGGCAGATGTTTGAAGGCGCACTAGTTGGCTTCCTGTGATAGTGTCTCACATTCCATACCTACTTGAATATAGACGCTGGTCTATTGATGGCATATGGTTTTATGTGAGATCTGTTAGAATTAGATACCTTCACATATGTTAGACCTGTATAAATGACTAAATGTGTCCAAAGCTGCAGTTCTTTGTTATTTATTGATGAAGGGGTGAATATAACTTGGTCGAAGTCTGTGACTCCTGCAACTTGGCGACACTAGACTTATGTATAAATCTCTTTTGAGTATTCTTTGTGTTGGTTGTGGATAACCTGAGCATTATGCCTTTGCATGAATTTCTGAGATCATGTTCGCAAAGCACTCAACTAGGTTATGGTATTCATGCCAACCATTTACGATTTCCTTTGCCTAAAACTTGACCTGATTCAGATCACAGTTGTGTTGCCAATCTTTTACGATTCCCTTCACCTAAAACTTGATCTGATTCAGTTCACAGTCGTCAAGTTGACCAAGTTTTGGTCTCATTTTCAACATGATTTTTGCAATTTTCCAGAATAAAATGTATATAAAAACCGCAGATACCAACACTTCAATACAATTTTTAAGAATAAGATGATGTTTAGTCTTTATTTTCGAAAATCATGTTCAAAGAAAAAAAAATTTGACTTTTCGAGAAGTAGGGAATAAAGGGATAGATTAAAATTACTATAGAAGATATATGGTCTTCCCGCCCTAGGAGTAGCACTAAAAGAGGGATTAGCATTATTGACCCAATGATAAAGCACTAACACCTTCCTCGTTGGGGCTCTGCGCACTGGGAAAAGGCTGACACGACGGGAAACCGGCCACTAGTTACAAAGCTCCGATAAGGTATCGAGAGGGCTATCACAGTCAGGTGAAAGCTTCCTTCCTTCTAATTCATAATTTCCTTTTGCAAGGATTGCAATTTGAGAAAAAGCACAGAACACAACACAACACAACAGAGGTAGAAAATAGAGAAAGCAGTATATTGTAGTTGTGGACTAGTGCAGCCACTTAAGCAGAGGACTGGAGCTTACCACTGATAGGGAACTGTAAAATTTGTGGTGAAACATCATTGGCAGGATATGTAAAGAATTGGTGACTTAGGTTTAAGTTAGCATTTCTACTTGAGTAAAGTCACTAAGCTAACGATTTGTTATAGTAAAGTTTACTTAACCATGAGGTCTCGGGTTCAATTCCCAATGGAGGTAAAAAACACTTGGTGAAGCTAGTGGATGGAGTTACCCAGTACCTGTGCTTGTGCTGGTGGAAACAGCAGGTACCTCGTGGAAGTAGTCAAGCTAAAGTTGATCCAAATACCCCGGTTATAAAATAACAAAACAAAAAAAAGGTAGTTTTGTGACTTTAGTGTTACAAATAGTTAGTTTAGTGACTTTACCTTAATAAAAATAGTTTTGTGACTTGAGTGTTATGAAGAGTAGGTTAGTGATGGTAGGTGAAATTAACCCTACTCGTTCGTTGTTGAAAAGGTAAAGTTGGGCTGCTACTTATTCAAGGGCCCACAGTTAGCAAGTTTTTGCTTTAGCTCTAGATCGTAGAATTGAAAGGTAGATGCCTGATATGCTTGACTTCCAGTGCTAGGGTCGTTGTGTCTACATTAGCACACTTGCCTAAAGCATTTGTACTTTTATTCAAGCCTTAACGTGTTACTAGCCGATGATATTTTCTGTTTAGGATGTGAAGGCTGAAGCTTCTTTAATTCTATTATTGATCTGTCTTTTATTCATCTGCTGGTTTCTTTTGGGCCCCTTTAGCTGGTCCTTCATTCAGAGCCAGTCATAGGAAGCTGTATATGATAGGTGTGTGTCAGAACAATTATTCTCCTTAACTTTTTCCCTGAATCAAGTTTCAAAATGGTAATGATGGCATCATAATTATCCCCATGACTGAACGAATCCTATGGGAGAACTAGGGAAGGAAGCAATATGATATTGTTCCTTGGTGAAGCTCCAATTTTGGAAGGATGAATGCCCTGGGTTTGGGGAGTGGGGGGGAGGGAACCATGTATCCTGCATTAAGCACAAACAGGAAGAAGTACCATCAAAGGCTAGGTCATGTGTGTGGTGTGCAAGACAAAGGTATATGACATTAAGAGGAATGATCTTCCTATTTCGTTTCGCTAGAAGCAAATTTTGAGCTCTGAGGTTCCTTTTTGAAGATGAACAAACCTCTATTATAAAAAAAATAGAGGTGTTCCCTACTGTTGATAAAATTATTTACCTTATAAAATAATACAAACTTCTATTATCATTCATCCTCGAATTCGCTGTACTTATTCTGTTCATGCAGAGAACAGAAGAAATAAATCACTTGGTTTATTCCTTTGGGGATATCCGATAAAATTGTAAATATATCACAGGGTTCAATGGTTCACCGTAAAACCTAAAAGTGGTTAGTAGCTCTGAATTTTCAACTGGCTGAATGTAATGTCATCAAACTCTATGTGCATTTAAAGTTTATGATCCTGCTTACTTGTGAACCTTTTTTTTTTTTTTTTTTTTTTTTTTTGAAATTGGTAACTTTTACTTGTGAACCTTTTTTATTTGTTATTCTCTACCTTTTTGGTTCACCCAGAAAGATGAATGTAGAAACATAGGTCATCTGTCAGAAAATACAGTCAATAAGAAGTGATTTACCTGTTCATGCAACCACGATTATATTATTCATGGTGTTTACACACTTTATTGGCAGTTTCATTAAAGAGTTAGAACTACTCATAAAGCTTGTGCTTTTCGTGTTCCAATGTAATACTCACATCTTAGCTTGACGTGAAACTAAGCTAACCACACACACTGCATCAGATGCTTTTCATATATCCAACATTCATGCCATACAAAAGACATGTGACCTTTCTGTCATGTTTCCAATAATGCTTCACTAATTCATTGAAACTGGCTACATGCATAGGGCCTACATAAGATTTTTGAATTGACAGACGTCCAACAATGCCTTTCGCAATTGGGGTATAGTGTTTTATGGTGTCTGGTCTAATAGAAAGTTAATTTCAATGACAGAACTTGCAGTGTGGAGAAAGTGTAACCATTGAAGGCCGAGCTTACACCGTTTCAGCTGTAACTCATCGTTATCAGCTTCGTAAAGGGAAATACGAGCCTAGTGAGAAGAGGCTTGATGTGTTGTCTACTGGAAGATACATCTTAAATTTGTACTTGGAAAATTTGCTAGAACAATCTTGACTATGATGTAGATTACTCTTTTTCCCTTCATCTTTATGTATACATTATGAAATACAACTTCATTCAATTGTCTGTGTCAAATGAGCTCGTTTGATATATTTTTGCTTGCAGTATGTCTCAATCATACATCATATCTCAACAGACACGAAAGAATGTAAGATTTCTTTCGATCTTAGTGGTATCATGTATTCAGTGAAATAGTCGAACTGGCTTAAACACTACTGTTTCCAAGTACATAAAAACAAAGAAGAATGTTACCATAGAGGGGAAATTTTTTTTATAAAAAGAAGGGAATTGGTACTATATTTATGTTGTTGATGGTAATGGAAAGTTTCCTACATTGAAGAGCTTATGGTGGTGAATGATATGGGGGAATAAAGACTCTCATTACAATGACAATGATGATTGGGTAAAAGCATAAAGCATGTATAGTTGATTGCAGACAAAAGGCCCCCAAGATAGCAAGTACTGTCTCACTATCTTTTTCTGCCACGTGTCATTACAACATTTATTCAAGCAAATTATTATTTACACTATATATGTATGAAGCAGACTCTTTTCTTCTCCATACAATATAGGCTATCGACTGATTGGCCCCCTTTTGAATTTTCTGCCACAAATATATAGTTGCATATACAACTTGTCCAAAATAAAGCTCATGAGGGAATGATGGGAGGTATGTTGTTTATCCTCCCTACATAATCCTTCGAATTTCATTGATCAGACTAATTCACTAATTAAGAAAATTATCTATCGAAAAGTTCTTGTTCATTGGAGTTGAAATTTGTGACATTGATTTAAGGTAACACTTTTTACTGATAATAATAATAATATATTCAATGAGATTTAGTAAAGATAGATTATACACATATCATAGCTCTCATCTAACCCAGAAGTAGAGAAATTGATTTCTATAGATAGGCATGAAATGGATTTTTTTTCTTGTTTTCAGTGATTATTATTCCCAAGTGAAGGATGCATTGCCATTGACCTATGCTGTTATAAAAATTTAATTTCTAAAACAGAGCAATTTAACTGTACAATATTTTGTTGTGTTAGTTTATGCATTAAGTACTTTTGGCGTATACATTAATGGAGTAATAATAATAATAATAATAAAAATAATTAAAAGAACACGACAGGCGGTCCACATGCAACGGTTCCGGTTCACGTGCGTGCACATGTAATACCCCTTTCCCTGTCCCGGTTCAACTTTGGTGCCTCTTATCATCCCATATAATTATTTATTTATAGTACATTAATACTACTATTACTTTACTAAATTTTGTGCAATTTTGTAATCTAATCTACCATTCATAACTAGTACTATTACTATTACTATATGTCAAATTTTAACTTTTCCATTAACAACTTACACATTTCCCGATTCACCAATCAGGAGAAGGATAATTAAAAATATATTTTATTTAATTTGTTCATGAGGAACTTAAAATTAATATGAATTTCAATTGAATAAGTACATACATATGTGTGTGTTTTTTCATCTATATTTATATTTAACTCGTAAATTCATAGTTGTGTTGGATGTGTTACACATGATGAATTAAAATTTTCATTTGTTAGTTGAAGATACATGTTTTAGTAGCATATAGTTATGTTTACGCTGATATGACAAGGCAAGAATGTGCAATTTTTCTAAAGAGAAATAAAGCATAAAGGGAAAAGTCTCATTAATAGTTAAAAGTCAACCCAATGAAAAAATATCATTCTAATAGAATTGGAATTTACCCAATCTTGAAAATATATGATTGGCATTTAGGAGGAAGGTAAAAACTATATTTTCTTTTCAAAATTGAAACTTTACACTTTAAGTTATTGATATACGATTAAATTGCAATTATGAAAGCTTAATTACACAAACTTAAAGTTAGTAAATGTATAAGCAATATGCGTCATAAGATTATCACAATTTTTTAAAAAACAATTTGGACCTTAATTCCAATCATATCAATTGTAGAAATTAAATCATAATCTAAAAGAATTTCCTTCGAATATAGTTCAAATAAGGGGAAAAAAGTGATGATTATGGATTATTAAAAGTTGAAAAGTATATAACAAAGCCAATAAATGTTACTTAGTAGCTTGTTTACCCACGTTATTCGTAGCTTGGAAATATGCACAACCAAATAGCTTCCTTTGAATTGCTTTGACCTTCAAGCCACACATGTCATAGATGATTTGATACGTCAAATAAATTATTTGGGACCAATTTATTCCATTGAGATTTGTATAAATTTATTTTAAATATTATGGTTAGTTAACGATACAAATTTATCCTGATATCTTGCACCTTATTTTGCTTACAAAACAATCCCCAATTCCTAATGTTACATCCTCCATTTATGCTTGACTTGATACATCCTTTAATATTGAAAAATGAAATTAAGATACTTTAACAATAAAAGTGAAATAGATACTTCATAAAATAATAAATTATTTTTTAAACTGAACAAGTTAAAATAAATAAATATTTTTAATATAATAATTGACAAATAAATGTGGATGATTCAATGTGAAGAAACAGTCGCTTTGTTGACCAGAATTTTCTTACCTTTTTATTTTTGTTTTAAAATTAAATGACATATAAGTATTATTATAGTATTAAAAGTTAAGATCGTGTATTATTTCATTTTTAAAATAGCTTTTACTAAAATTTAGTTTCTAACAAATATGTCATATAATGTCAAAACTAGGAGCAATATGCAAAAATATGATAAACAATTATTCTTGGGACAGTTTTTTTGTACATATGTATATATTTTCAAGTCTCTTTATTCATCTTATCTTATCATATTATTGATTGATTGATAAACAATAATTGAAGTGATTCTATTTTTCCCTTGACACCTATGCTTTCAATTGCGTAACGTACCTGGAATTTATTGTATATTTCAAATTAGAATTTTGAATTTTTAAAATCTCAACCTATTTAATGAAAACATGCTTTTTCACTTGCATGTAATTCAGAGGTTCTGTCACACTCAAAATATCTGCAGTAACTACCCGTCACTCTGAGTAAAAAGAATTCAGCAGTAATTAAAAAATAATTTTTACTTATTCAATTTAAATAATTCAAAAATAATTTACCATTTTATAAAATATTATACATTGCACTTCAAAAAGTTTGTTGCTTTTGAAATAGATCAAAATAATATAAATTGTAAAAAATGTACTTTCAAATTATACATTTTCTATTCTCACAGTTACGGTTAATAAATATCTATAAAAAAATAAATTATTTTTGATAAATTTAAAGAATTAAAATTACTTAGATAGTATTTAAGGGACTATTTAAATATACTACGAAAGATAAAAGATCATTTTTATCATTTTCTCCCAAGAATTATATTAAACTTTCAATTTATTTGGCTTGATCTGATTATAAGTGTCAAATTAACTTGTATTTAGAGTGAATTGTCAAATTGGAATGAAATCTTCTATTTTTTCTATCTATTTAAAAAATTGCATAAAAATATTAATACTATAAGTAATAATAGTCAATGATTAAAAGTAAGTAATTATTAGTAAAAAAAATTACGATCCTTTTACGGTGTATATAGTAAAAATAAGATAAATGAATTGAAACGGAAAAATATTTGTTTTTTGTTTTGGTAGTTTACCGAAGAAAAGAAGCATCGTATAGGATTACAATATAAGCGTTTACGAAAAGGTGAAGATGAAGGAGAAAACAGAGTAAAATATAGAAAGAGAGAGAGAGAGAGAGAAATCTGATGTATCAATTTCTTCACTAAGCTTTTCATTTGCCTTTTTGCTTTGTTTGTTGTGAGTTTTGTTTGATTGATTCATTTACTCTGTTTCTCTATCCTTTATTCGAAATAATTAGATTACTCAGTCACTCACATCTATTAGACTCTTTTTATTGTTACGATCGGATCTGAAAAGGGGAGAGGACCCAGAAAGAAAAAGGTGCAAAGCTGTTTCCCTTTTTAAGCGGAAAGGGTCTCAATAATCATGGCACATCATTCGTTTTTCTCCATTTGATTATCAGGTGATTTCAACAACCTATTACTCTCTCTGTTCACTTTTTTTTTTGATTTATTTGTGGATATACAACTTTCTGTTGATCCTTTGGAGGAATTGTATGATCATTTTATTCTGATTAGTTCTGTGACTTTTCTGTTATTCTATGTAAAGTTTTGTAATCAATGCTGCATTATGAGATGATGGAATCAATTCATGTAAAAAATTATTCAAACTTTAGTTGAAAATTGTGAAATTTGAAAAAAGTACTTAATTTTGTTTTCAAAATGGAAATTGGAGTTATATATGACCGTGAATACAAGTTGGACTTGTTTTTGAATTTTGTGACTAATTTGGAGTGAATAACTTTTTTGGTATTTTTCAAATTCCTGGATGAAGTTGAATTCCGGATTTTTTCAGAATTTTATGTTTCCAGAATTCAACTCCGGAAAAAAGTAAAAAAGTATTCATGGTCAAACTGTTAAGTAGCTAATTTTTCTTCACTTTTAATTGTGTAATGGCAGTGTTTACACCAAAGAATACAATGGAGTCTCTTGTTGATGGAATCAGTTCCTTGCCAAATGTTCACAATTCATTTGCTGCGGTCGAGTGCAATACATCTTTGGCCTCCAAGATAAGGCATCCTCCTTTGATGAAACAATCTGAAAACAAAGAGTCATCTAGCTCATATCCAATAGCAATGGACCTTGGTTCCAACACAGCTCATACTCAAACCGGATCAGTGACTGGTTCAAAGCATTTTGAAGCAAATGAAGATACTGTAAATCAATTAGCAGAAGGTTGTTCAGGAGAGCAGGTTTTGGCTTTGGAAACTGAATCATCTATCAAGGATTTACATCATGTTTCAAAGAATAGTACTTCAAACGATGATTTGAATGCTGCTGCTGCCAAAGGATTGCCATCTGAGTCAGGAATCACCTATTGTCCTAGTCCTCAAAACAGTTTTTATTCTGCTACACAGTACACAGAAGCCAAACAAAGTTTTTCCAACACAGAAGTCAGTGAATGTGCTAGCAGCACTGTGGACAAGTCTGGTGAAAGTGGTGATGTTAGCAACTCGTGTGATCTTGTTGAGAGCAGAAAAACAAGCTTCTACAGAGGCAGCACAGGTAGTGACGTTAGTGATGAAAGCAGCTCTAGTAGTTTCAATAGCACAACAGTATATAAACCGCATAAGGCAAATGATACAAGGTGGGATGCAATTCAAGTTATTAGAGCCCGTGAGGGAACATTGGGTTTTAACCACTTTAGACTGTTGAAGAGATTGGGATGTGGTGATATAGGAAGTGTTTTTCTAGCAGAGTTGATTGGCACAAGATGTTTCTTTGCCATGAAAGTGATGGACAAGGCAGCTCTAGAAAGTCGCAAGAAACTTGTGAGAGCTCAAACGGAAAGAGAGATACTGCAGTCTCTGGATCATCCCTTTCTACCAACACTGTATTCACACTTTGAAACAGACAAATTTTCCTGCTTGGTGATGGAATTCTGCCCTGGTGGAGATTTGCATGCACTTAGGCAAAAGCAGCCAGGAAAATTTTTCCCGGAGCATGCTGCCAGGTTAGTGTTTGTCTGCATATCTTATTCACCTCTTTGCTTTGTGTTCAAGATATCCAACTATTGCTGCAATCTTAATGATTAAAGAACTTTTAATATTGCTTCCTGTATAAACCAATCTGTTACCATCATCGTTATGCTTTTAGTGTCTTAAAGGTCTGTTGAAGTGGGAATGGCTTTAATCTATAATGTAAGGAAGATCCTGTGCATATATGTCTTCTGCTAATTGTCTCACCTTTATAGGCCTTGCGTTCAAACCATGATGAGTGAGATACACTGCACTGTGCTTATAGCTGTTGACTTTTTTTTGTCTTGTTGTTTATTAGATCCATATCTGTATGTTTGCCTTGATATCTCTTTACTTGAACATGTTGCTTATTTCCCTAGTCATTTGTAATTTTTCTCGACATTGAGTTCAGACCTTTCTTGCTATGTGCAGTCCAGTAGCAAATATTGTTTTTCCAGTTGCATGTTCATATTCATCACTGTCATTTGGCTTAAAAAAGAAACTGACTGGTGTAATGTTCTAAAATTTTGTTTGCTGAGGCCAATGGAGTTGAATATAACCGAGTAGTTTTTTTCTTATTAACCAAAGATAAGTTCATTCGGATAGACTTGAGACATTACAGCTACTGTAATCAATGATAGTATAGGTTGGAGTTACGTAATTAGGACTTATGATTGAGTTTTGTTACGATTTTTACTGTTAATTTTTTTTTTTGGAGTAAAGGTTTTATGTGGCTGAAGTCCTTCTTGCTCTAGAGTATTTGCATATGCTTGGAATCATTTACAGAGACCTTAAACCAGAGAATGTTCTGGTTCGAGAAGATGGCCATATAATGCTTTCTGATTTTGACCTCTCTTTGAGGTGTGCCGTGAGCCCAACTCTAGTTAGATCCTCAAATTCAAGCTTAGAGTCCAAGAGCTCATCATACTGTGTCCAGCCTGCTTGTATTGAGCCATCTTGTGTCGTACAGCCCGCATGTATCCAACCTTCATGTTTTACACCACGTTTCCTAAGCAAGACCAAGAAAGAAAAGAAGTCCAAACAAAAAACTGAAACATATAACCAAGTGAACCGCCCTCTTCCAGAACTCCTTGCTGAACCAACGAGTGCTCGATCAATGTCTTTTGTGGGGACACATGAGTACCTAGCTCCAGAAATTATAAAGGGTGAAGGACACGGCAGTGCTGTAGACTGGTGGACATTTGGGATCTTTCTCTATGAACTCTTGTTTGGACAAACTCCTTTCAAAGGAGCAGGCAACAGGGCAACGTTGTTTAACGTTGTCGGTCAGCCCTTGAAATTTCCTGAAACACCTAGTGTTAGTTTTGCAGCAAGGGACTTGATAAGAGGCCTACTTGTGAAGGAGCCACAACATCGCCTTGCATATAGGCGAGGGGCTACTGAAATAAAACAACATCCTTTCTTTCAGAATGTGAACTGGGCACTTATAAGATGTACCAGTCCTCCGGATGTACCAAAGCCGTCCTCCATGACATATAATATGCCCCGAACACCACCAGCAGGAAAGACCCCCGGAGTTGATGTGAAGCCTTCAGGTAATTATTTTGAGATTGATTTCTTCTGAGGAATTCTTTTCCTTGGCAGCAATGCCCTCACTGCCCTTATACGAAGAGCTCAACGTTTAGGAAAACACTGTTTTTGTGTTCCTTTATGCTAATGTAAAGTGCATACTCTGTTGAAATGCAAGATGCATAGGAATTAGATGTTGAAGGCCATTTTTCCTTGTATAAGTATGTTGTTGATATTAATGAAGAAGGCCTTGATATGGCTATAAAGCTAGGCATTGCTGGATGTGATGTTTTAAAATTTTCAATTGAAGAATCAAAAGTTGATGTGCCATAATCCAGTCATTTAAAAAGTTGATGGCGTTTGGGAGTATTAGATGGAACTGCAAATGCGTAACAAGTTGGGATCGACTATATGATTTTTGGATTAATTAAAGAAAATGTATACATAGATTTTGGTCAAACATAACTCAAAGAAAGTTTATTAAAGCAAATGAATTTGGCACCTTTGGTCCCCCAAAGTTTACAGTTGGACCATTTTCATAAACAAATTACTAAAAAGTGATTTTTCAACGTGAAAACAATTTTGATGAATTTTCAAATTGGAAATTCCTTAACGACAAGTCAATATTCTCACATACTTTGTATTTAGAAATGGAGACGTTCTTCACCAATCCCATTAATTTTCTTCAAATGTCACATAAGAAAGATGAAAATAAATTGATAACTCATAGTGTATTTCTTTTACACCATCAAGTAAATTTAATTGATTTTCATATTTATATTTGAAAACATATAGTACAGTACTATTTAATTGATGGGTGATTTGGAGTAAATATAGTATTTAATTTTTTTTCCTGTTATTTTGCTGGAAAATTGGTCGTGGTCAAAATATCATTTCTTCCAAATCAGTGGCGGGTGTGCCTTGTTAGGCTTCCCATGCCTTTAAATCCTCTCTCCTCCTCCATCACATTTTGCTTGCACTTCTCTCCAAAACCCTTCACTCGCTTATCTGCGCGATCCCTAGTTAACGCCATGGCCGGAACACCGGAGAACTTCTCCACCGACGCTACTGCCGACGCCGGCAACGCCGACGAGGATGTCAAGTTTGGGTTTCAGCGTTCGGAGATGTATCAGAGTAAACTTGCAGGTACTGCGACCTCCTATGATCGTCATCTGTTCCTCTGTTACAAGTCTCACGAGACTTGGCCTGCTCGCCTTGAAGCTTCTGACTCCGATCTGCTTCCCAAGTCATTCTCTGCTGCTCTTAAAGCTCGCAAAGATGATATCAAAATCAAGGTTAGGTTTTCTATAACTGATTGTTTTTGCCAATAAATGCTAGGAGAAACTTCATTGTTGTGATTACTGCGTCTTTATGTGCTAATGTCTAGAACGAATTAAAGGTAATATGTTGTCACTGGAATACTTTTCTGCTTTTGTAATTATTTCTGGAGTGAATCCAACTGATTTAATATTGAGGTTTAGTTGATTGGTTGATATTGATTGATATTTTCCCCGGTGATTGTTTGCTGTAGACTCTTTTGACAATATGCGAAGTACGTGATGACATGGAAGTATCAGAAGGAGATATTCTGATTTTTCCTGAAATGATCAAATACAGGTAGTTTATTTGTTTATTCATTTATTCTAAAATTGGCATTGAGCGGCACAAAGCTGATATTCCATGCATTGGGCGCGGCTGACAAAATAACTCAATTTTAAACAAGAAAATGACAAATAAGATTCATGAATTTGACTTGATTCTATTAGCTGGATCCAAGCTTTCTGATATTTTAGAAGAAAACGGTTTGTAGATACCACACTGAAGTTGCTTTTTAGTTTACATGCTTTCTCTTTGGTAGCTTCAAAATGTCGATCTAAACGTGTATGCATTGTCGGATTCGTCCGGATCTGTTGAGTCTCATGGTTTACATTGAAGCCTTGTTTTTATGATGAAGGGATTTGAAGGAGTCAGATGTGGATGCATTTGTTGATGATGTGCTTGTCAATGGCAATCCTTGGAGCTCTGGATTGCAGGAGTCGCTGAGTGGTTCTTATGTGTTTGTCTGTGCCCACAATCTTCGTGATCGAAGATGTGGTGTTTGCGGACCTATTCTAATTGAGGAATTTAGCAAGCTCATTGAGTCCAAGGGCTTGAAAGACAAAGTTCGTGTGGCAGCTTGTTCTCATATTGGTGGCCACAAGTATGCTGGTAATGTTATAATCTTCAGCTCAGGAAAGAACGGAGATATTGTTGGCCACTGGTAAGTCATATTTTTCAAAGGAAGACCTGGAATCTCACCATAGATCAATTTGTAATCTAACAATGGTAGCATGATTGAAAATGTTATTTTCATGAAGATAAATTTATTTTTAAAATCTCTTACCTTGCAAACTATTATATACTGATAAAGGAGATGGAAGGTGGGTGATATTTTCGAGTGCTAAATATTGACTCCATTAGTTACATATTGGTTGAAGCAAGTGCAATAAAGTAAGTGTTGTGATACATTAGAGGAATGGTCATTTTATCCATTCAGTGCAAAACATTTTCGTTGTGAGAAGATGTTGAACAACTTAAGCCTACCTAGAAAATGATTTTGCAAAGAAAAACACACATTCCAAGCAGCATATCAAAGATCAATAAAGAAACTTTGCCTTAGACTGTCCACTACATACATGTTATATGTGCTCTATGTTGTGGTAATGCAGGTATGGCTATGTTACGCCAAGTGATGTACCTGCTTTGCTTGATGAGCATATTGGAGAGGGAAAAGTCATTGAACGACTTTGGAGGTTTGTATTGGTTGTCCTCTCCTTTGTTTTTCTTTTGCATGCTTCAGTGCTGTTTTGCTTCATGGCACGGCTTAATCATGAGGAAGTATCTTTTGATGTTTTCCATGTTTTAATTCTAGGTAGATGTATATATTACTCTTCAACTATGAGATTGTGCTCAACATACTCTTTAACTGCAATTGTGCTTATTCGTACGCCATTTTTGTCTATCCTTTCATTTTGAGGGAGCAACCGTTGCTTCCTTTTCCTTACAGGTTTAGGATGGGAACAATGTTATACTTATTTAATTTATTAGCACTCACTTACTCCTCTTACTACTAATTAAGTAACAAAAGGTTGTCTCTTATAAAATTACGATAAAGAAATGGTTGTAACAGTGAGTGCATAAGGGGGGTATCAGAAGATGATGGATCCCTTGTTATCTGGATCTGTGTTTGTTTGTCCCTAGTTATTTGGTTGGTGTTGGGTGCCTATGCTTAGCATCGATTTTAAGACAGGTAGAGAGTTGGTTGGTCTGTTGTTTAAAAAAATCTCCTTTACTTTTGCTATCTGATAATCTCATAGCGTGGCAAAGTTTGATTTCTTTCCATACTATTTGGTCTAGTGGCAAGGTGATCCCGCTCCCATTGCAGAAAGAACATATTCTTGGGTTAAGAGTGTTATCAGTTGGAAATTGTGTGGGGAGATTTTTCCATTATTAATAAAATTATTTACCTTATAAAAAATCAAATGGATGTTGTATGTTTTTTTTTTTTTTATGACAAGGGAAATCCGCAGCCATTACCCTTTGGGTGCGCACAAGGTAAAACCCCCGCTCCTATGCAATAGCTCGCAAATCACATAGGAGAGGTAACCCGCACTAGGCAAACCCGGTGCGACGAGCTCTCCAAAAGGCAAATCCCTTGCTTTCACTGGCAAGGGGTTTCAAACTTGAGGCCTCCAACATGGAAGTCCCAAGCCCAAACCATTGGGCCACCCTGAAGGGTCAAATGGATGTTGTATGTTGAAAGTATTATATTATATATCCCATATAATGGGCCACTAAATTTCAGAAACTCGGAGTTTATTCCTTTCTCCGCATCTCATCATCTTTATTTGATCAGGAGGGAAACTTGCTAATTCTTAATTATTTGTCTCTTAGTAAGAATTCATTATGTTTAAACAGTCAACTAGTCCTTGATTGAGGCAATATCTGGATCTGTCTCCATAATGGTTGGATTAGTTTCTATGAGGACTGCTTGGGGGAAGCCATACCCCTTTATTAGGATTAATTGCCTCAATGGGGTCACGATTTGCTAGATTTGATGGTTTGGTTGGCCTACATCATGCTTTTTTGACCTCTAAAATTTACGGATGGAGGAAACGTCTTCAGCACTGCTGCGAAAATTGATATGTTGCTTTTATTTTTTAAATTGCTGTTATCACAGATGTGATATAACTCTACTCTGATCTACTGTAGGGGCCAAATGGGACAATATGAGAAGGTAACTGATAAAGTGGATGAACAGAAGGTTCCTGAAGTAACCAATGAAGAAAAGAAGCCTCTTGAAAATGGAAGTCAGGAGAGTAGTGTAACTAGTTTCAGCTGTTGCCAAGGTGCTGCGGGAGTTTCTTGTTGTAGAGATGCAAGTGCTGAGCAGAAAGAGAACAAGAAAGGGCAGGGAACAGTTTCAAACTGGCTCGGCAAATGGGAGCAGCGTGAAATACTCGCAGCTGTAGGTGTGGTTGGAGCAGTGGCTGTTGTCGCTGTGGCTTATGGCTTTTACAAGAAGTCACGGTGAAGCATTGTTAACTCGGGACAAACTTTGTGCTCAAGAGTTTTCGGGTATCTAGGTTTTGTAGAAAGGTAATAATGTTCGAGATAATCTCGGACACTGAAAATGCATACATATTTGGTATATTGAGAGAATTAAATGCGATTTGTAATTAGACTATGGAGATGAGCTCCTTTGCTTGTTCCCAGTAAGAACTAGAGGGGCTGATAAATATGAAGTGCCAACTGATTGCTACATGTAGAATGATAGTTTTTACTTCTCTTGCTTTGGAGTCAACGGTGATTTTATGTGATGTGTTATGGGCAGTTTTTGCTTTTTTCTTCTTGTGAAATCGGGTGATATAATTGTCTTTTCAGCCCGCTCCCTTTGACCACCATGGAAAAAAGTCAGAGCTAGCAAGCAGTAGCGATATATTTGGTGTCTTTACTTCATCGATGCAACCTAAGAAATGTTTGACATAGATTTCGTCCTCTTAACAGTTGAGGTTTTGAGTTCAAATCACAGATGTCTTATGTATCAAACTTCAGAACTATATGCAGCAGAATGTTTGAATTAGGACCATAGATATGCTCTTAGGTCCCTGTGATATCCACCGTTGTGTAAAACGACGTGAGCCTCATTCCTAAAGTCTAACAACACTTTGGCCAGTTATCTTTTTCAATTCTCTCTCTTTAATTGAACCTCTAAGTTCAGCTGCACCATCCCACTTCCCATTAACAGCATACACATTTGATAACAGGATGTAATATCCAGCATGATCTGGATCTAACTGGAGAAGATTCCTGGCAGCGACTTCTCCAATCTCTGCATTCTGATGAATCCTGCAAGCACCAAGCAAGGCCCCCCATACGTGTACTCCAACCCGTGACTGCATTTGGTTAATGAGGCACATAGCCTTGTCCAATTCTCCGATTCGTCCAAGTAGATCAACAATGATTGCATAATGCTTTGATTCTGGCATCAGTTGGTACTCATTTAACATTATGTTGAAGAATTCAATCCCTTCCTCAACAAAACCTGCATGACTACAAGCCGCTAATATTGAAAGGAAGGTAACTTTGTTAGGACACACCGTGGAATCTGTAACCATACGATGAAATAACTTAATTGATTCCCTAGCTTGCCCATGAATTCCGTAGCCTGCAAACATGGAGCTCCAGATAACAACATCTTTATCTGTTGATCTCTCAAAAACCTTGATAGCCTCATCCAAGCTACCACATTTTGCATAACAATCAATAACTGAAGCCCCGATGAACGAATTGCTGATGAACCCACCTCTAATTACATAACTATGAAGACAAGAAGTCAATTGAAGAACCCCCAACTCAGAACAAGCTCCAAGAATTTTAACCATCACAGTAGCATCAGGTTGGATATCGCTGGCCATCATGTCACAAAATATTTGCATAGATTTGTTGACCATTCCATTTTTAACACAACCACATAACAGAGCAAACCAAGAAACAGGATCTTTGTTGGGCATCCTGTCAAATACGATAATCGCTTCCTGAGGTGAACAACAGCTCATGTACATATCAATCAAAGCAGTGGAGACCAATTTATCAAGTTCAAGACTTTTATGAAAAGCTAATTCATGTATTTGCCTGCCTTTGTCTAAATTACAACAGGATTCACACGCTTGCAAAGCACTGATTACACTTACGGAGTTGGGTTCAATTCCTTTATAAATCATCTCATCAAATAGACTTATAGCTCTATCAGTAGCATCATTATGAGCACAACAGGAGATAATACAACTCCATGAGATTACATCTTTCTCCTCCATCACCCTAAACCAATTTCCTGCATAAAACATGGACCCAGATTTCGCATATAAGTTCAGCAGAGCGTTGGATAAAGAGAGGGAACCTTCATAACCCATTCGAAACACGTGTGCATGAACACTTTTTCCAGCTTTCAAATTCAACAACTGAGTACAAGCAGAGACAACAGTAACAAGAGTTATTGGGTCTGAACTAATGCAATGCGCCATCGCCATTCCAGTAATAACAGCTAGTGCTTCATCAGGCTTAAAGTTCTTCTCATATCCAGTAACCAGAGTAGTCCATAAAACAATATCCGGTTTTGAATATTCCTCAAAGGCGCGAAAAGCATCGTCCATATTTCCACATTTCGAGTACATGTCAATGAGGCCTGATCCAAGAAACATGTTTGAATGAATCATACCATATTTCTTCCCCAACCCATGAATTGTTTTGCCAAAATTTGTTGCTTTTAATGCAGAACACGCCTTTAATGCAAAGAGTAGAGTAAAATGATCAACCTTTTCGAATGAAAACATAGACGTAAACAGAGATGATACTTCCTCATATCGGTTCTTTCCACAGAAGCGTTGCAGAATGCGATTGCAGGTGTATAGATTTGGGTGAGGAATTTCATCAAACAGCTTACGCGCAGTTTGAAGAGGTAACAACTCGAAATATAACTCGGTTATTTTTGCAGCCAAGTGAGTGTCGTAAGTTCTGATAGTTAAAGAATGCAATTGAGTGAGTAAATTGGTTGTTCTACATACTCCGACGACCTTCAACACAATTTCCGGTGATCTCATAAGTCCCAGGAGATAAAACCGTTCAATCAAATTACATTTAGCCTGGTAAGTATTTTTTAATTTTCAGTTACTTAAATATAAAATAAGATTTTTTGATACAAATTCATATTTAATCGAATTTTGCCTGCAAAAGATTACACGGTAGACAGTAGTTGATTAATAACAAGTCATTATTTTTTAGATTAAAGAAAAAAGACTTAACAAGTCATAATTTTTTGGTTAAATAAAAAAAAAAGACTTGTATTATGATCAAAGAAAAAAAGATAAGTGTCAAAAACAAATTTAAACTATACCATTTTTTTTGAGTTTCATACCTAAATTATTGAGAGTGTGAGTTTCATACCTAAACTATCATTTTTTAGTTTGAGAAATACACATATATCTGTTATACCACTCTCATCATGGTGTGTGTAATACACTCTCTCTTTTATTTTAAAAAATTATCACATCACACTCATATGGACAAAATATTCAACTTTGACAAAAATTAAATAAATTATTAGTATTAGTTAAAATTTAAAATTTAAAAATTATTATCCAAAAAAATAATATTTCTATTATAAAATAAAATGTAAAATATTTTTCTCACCCCCTCCCCCCACCCCCCGGCCATTTTTTTTTTTGTTTAAATTTCTTTTATAAAAGTACTTTTTTTTTACTTCATCTTCTCTCCCTCCCCCCTTTTCAAATACTAATTTAGATATTATTTTTTAAAAAAAAAAAAAAATTCTACTCTCCCCACATAACCCTCCGCTTCCAATTTTTTTCTCATTTAGTGTTAAATATGTACATATCGAAAATATTTTTTACTTGCCATCGCAAGACTTTTTTTAAGTTTTAATTTATTTATGTTATATTCGTACACTAGTAAAAAAAAAAAATCTAAAAATATATGTACGTACATTAGGGGTGCGCATCAGTCGGTTCGGTTCGGTTTTAGGTGTTATTGGTTCGGTTTATTGGTTTTCGGTTTGTAAATACTTCAAACCGATAACCAAACCAATAACATATTTCTTATCGGTTTTTGGTTAATCAGTTTATGGTACTTAACGGTTCGGTTTTCGGTTTAACCAATAAGAAAATACTCATATATATTATATACATGATAAGAAAATTTTCAAATAAACCAGATGATTTTTCCAGCATTTGGCATGAAAGTAATAATCATAAAAGTAACAATCATTTTTCTTGCAAGTTTAGACACTAGACACATTCAAAGGAAAAAGTGTGAAAGTAACAATCGTTTAACCATTAACAAAAAGTGTGAAAGTAACAATCGCTTAACCATTAACAATAAGACTAGTAAATTTAGTATAGTCTTATTGGGTTATCGGTTTAACCATTAACAAAAATTATAAAACCGGAAACCGAACCAATAACCCAATAAAAAAATTTGCAAAACCGTTTAAAAACCGTTAGCCCAATAACCCAATATCAATAAACCAATAGTATTTTTTTCGATTCGGTTTATTGGTTAAATCGGTTTTTGCACACCCCTAACGTACATATCTAACACAAAATGAGAAAAATGTAAAAAATAAAAAATAAAAAAAATAAGGACCGGAGGGTTAGAATGGGGTAGAATTTTTATTTTTTATAAAATAAAAAAATATCAATTTTTTTTGGGGGGGATGCATAGAGGAGGTGGTGGAGTGGGTAAAAAAAAAATTAAAAATAATTTTTTTTTTATGGATAGTAATACTTTAATATTTAATTTTTAATTAATATTAATAGTTTATTATTTAATTTTTATCAAAGTGAAATATTTTATCCATGTGGAATGTCATGTGTCAAGGTTTTTTCAAAATAAAAGAGAGAGTGCATTACACACACCACTGAATGTGTTTCTCAAATTAAAAAATGATAGTTTAGGTATAAAACTCACACTCTCAATAGTTTAGGTATGAAACTCAAAAAAATTGAATAATTTAGATGTGTTTTTGACATTTATCTCTAAAGAAAAAAGACCTAGCAAGTCAACTGTTCTACAAAGTCAAAAAATGAGAGTAAGAAATTGAATCAGGATTCCTTCTGGAATGAGAAATATTTAAATAAGAATAACTTGTAATAATCATGGTCAATTGCTCTCTAAATTCAAGAAATGAGAATAATTAAAAGAGTAATCACGATTACTTATCAATTATGGGGAATACGTTAAAAAGAATGGCTTCTAATCACACTCTAATTATTGGTAAAAGTCAAGAAATGAAATTATATTATATCTTCTTAGTTCTTATATATTGTGGAAAAATTTTATCAAGTGAGATCCCCAAAATCTAACCAACTAGAATATAAAAGGTCTTGACATTAATTTTTTTTAAAAAAAATTAATTATTTATTTAAATATTGACCTGATGTAATGACCTACTAGTGGCATGATCATCAATTTCAGTGACATGTTCATGAATCCTGATAATAGGGAGCTAAATTGTTAAAAAATTGAAACAAGTTGTCCCAAAAACTTCAAATTAATTAGTACTAAAATGTATGAGTCTTGCTAAAATAACTATAAATACCCTCTTCCATTCTCTAGTAATCCAAATTAAAGTTGTGTTAGTATGGCTAGTGGACAAGAATTGCTAAAATATTTTTGCTTCTCTTTCACCATTCTCCTCCTAGCAACTTCTGGTATGTGACTAGCTATATATATATATATATATATATATATCAGTTATTCTTCAAAAATATCAATTAATACGTGTCAAATCTTTTGAAAGTAGAGTACTCTTTTGAGAATCAAATACGAGTACGAAAAGGGAAAATGCATAAGTACCCCCCAGCCTATGCCCAAAATCCCTGAGACACACCTAACCTTTACTAAGGTCCTACCCCCCCCCGAACTTATTTTTTAGTTAATTGTTTATCACTTTTCGGCCTACATGGCTGAGTCCGTGATTTCACCTATGTTAGGCGCGTGGGTGCAGCTTTTAGACAGCACTGACCAATAAAAATTGGTCATGTGTTAAAATAAACTTGGAAAAAATAAATATTAACTCAATTGTCTTCTTCTTTATTATTGTTCTTCATGTTTGGAAAAAAAACCTCCATTATCATAACTTAAATTGCTCCTTTCTTCGAAAAGCTAACAAAATAAAATCAAGAAAAAACTAACCTTTGAACTCAATCACGATTCTTGATGACTTAGAAGTAGGGGTGTACATTGGTCTGTTTGGTTTGGTTTTTCATTAAAAAAAAACCTAAACCAATTATGTCGGTTTATTAAATCTAAATATCAAATCAAACCACGCAAAGTCAGTTTTTTCGGTTTCAATTTTAGTCGGTTCTTTCGGTTTTTTTTTGGTTTTTTACAACTTAACGGTGTTTGAAAAAGAGATCAAATATATTTTCACCTACCTGTGTGATAAGCTAAACTTAAGAAACGTTAAATGAACATAAATTTTCGTAAAGACGGTAAAATTCACATGAGTACAAAATATATTTTTTTGAAATAAAATATATAAACATTGAAAACTATAAACTAACTAAAAATATATTAACAAAGTTATAATATTTTTTAATCTATAAATAAAATAAAATTATATTGAATGAATGGGAAAGACGTGGGTCTAGCCAGACCCCTGACATCGGGTGACAAACCTTGATGATGGCAATTTCAAAATAAAATAATATATATATATAATATCTACAAAATTTTACAAACCCAAATTTGAAATAAAATATATAAACTAACTAAAAATATATTAACAAAGTTATAATATTTTTTATCTATAAATAAAATAAAATTATATATATAATATTTACAAAATTTTACAAGCCCAAATTTAAAATAAAATATATAAACATTGAAAACTATAAACTAATTGAAAATATATTAACAAAGTAGATTATAAATAATTTTTTTATCTATAAATAAAATAAAATTATATATATAATATTACAAAATTTTACATGCCCAAATTTGAAATAAAATATATAAACATTGAAATCTATAAACTAACTAAAAATATATTAACAAAGTAGATTATAAATAATAGGATAGCTTTTTGAAATTTTGGGAAGTGTAAAAGCTACTTTTTAGAAAGTTGAAAAAGTGGGGCCCGGCGCGTGTTGAACAAAGCTTTCAACCTATTTTGTTTATATTGCCACGTAAGCCGAAAAGTGGTAAACAATTAACTAAAAAATAAGTTTGATGGGGTAATAGGACCTTAGTAAAGGTTAGGTGTGTCTCAGGGATTTTGGACATAGGCTGGGGGTACTTATGCATTTTCCCCAACAAANTTGAACAAAGCTTTCAACCTATTTTGTTTATATTGCCACGTAAGCCGAAAAGTGGTAAACAATTAACTAAAAAATAAGTTTGATGGGGTAATAGGACCTTAGTAAAGGTTAGGTGTGTCTCAGGGATTTTGGACATAGGCTGGGGGTACTTATGCATTTTCCCCAACAAATATTAATGAGCAACATATATGTGTTATTTATTATGTACTACTTCTATCTCAATTTATGTGACACTTTTTTTTAGTCTGTCTAAAAAAGAAGTGTCACATTTCAGGAGTGTTTTAAATTACAAATTTCAAAACAAAAAAAGAAAATCTTAAACTTTTTGTCAAGTCAAATGGGTGCATAGAGATCATATTTTTTCAAGTTTATATTATACTATTAAGAGAAAATGGTCAAAAGCCCCCCTAATCTATATCCGGATTTCCAACTACACACTTTAACTTTATGGAAGTCTTATCACCCACCTGAACTGTTTATAACTGTAATAATTATCTCCCTAAATGCTTAGTTGGCAATGTGAGTGTATTTCATAAAAATCTATTTCTAAAACTTTATTTTTAATATCTTTTTTCAATAAATATATGTATTTTTAATTAGTTATTTTTCTTATTTATTTTCTTTCTTCTCCATAGCAATATAAAACAAATATCTCCATCATTCACCACCTCTAAACAGGTGTTGCCACTGCCATAGTTGTTGCTGCCACCACCATTTTTACCGAATTCTTTATTGTTCATTCCAAACAAATTTTCAAACTCATGTAATACTCTTACAAAATCAATCAACCCAAATAAATTGTAGATATATTTATATATATTTATATCATCCCAAAAGATTTTGGATCAAATTTGAGAAAAAATGATCTGGGTTTATTTCAAGAGTCTAGGTAGTCTTTCACTATTTTCACTTAACCTGAGTTTATTTCAAGAGTCAAGAGTACGCTTCCACTATTTTCATCCCTAACTTGCCACCGCGATCATCATCGAATTTTCTCCGACAAATTAAATCAATCATCAATTAGAATATCAAAACAAAAGTGTTCAAATTAAAGCATGTTATTTAAATATTTATACTATTTGATTCTTATATGCTATGATTGATTTATCAAGTAAAACGGAAGTGAAAAAATTGGAAGAAAAATCATTGAAGGAACAAGATCTACAACAAGTTGTGAAGTTAGGGAGAAAAGATTTGAATTCCCTATTGATAGATGAGCTAGGTGATGAGTTTAAAAAAAAAAAAAAAAACCCAGATAAAGATCTTAAATGAAAAGAATTAGAAAAGGAAAAAAAATCATGAGAATGGTGGAGATGATGAAACTAATGGGGTTGAAAATCATGAACAACTTGGAGATATTATAAATGAAGATGATAAATATGTGATAAGGTGTTGAATTGTCACTGTTAAATTAAGGAGGTGATAAAGATGGAGGTGGAGGTGGTAACGATGATTTCTCATACGACAATGGTGAAAAGGATGGAGGCCCGACGAATTCACCTTGTGAGGAAGATAAAAATAAATAAAAGAAAACCCACAATGTATCCCCTAATAGTTTCTCCAAATCAAGCTTTCACAAAAAAAAAGTTAGGGCTGCAAAAAGATTGATGAAGAAAGGATGAAGAAAAAGGAGAGAAAGCTTTTTAAAAAAAGTTTAATTGGTGAAACACACGTGTCAGCACGTGTGCCTCACCACAAGGCAAATGGCTGATTATCACGTTAAGGGGGTATTTAATCCATTTTAAAATAATTTTGGGGATAATAGGATCCCCGTGAAGAATAAGTGTGTAGTTAAAAATTCGAATATAGATTGGATGGGTATTTGACCATTTTCTCTACTACTAATGATTTGATATTCTTGGGTAAAATTTTGATATGCAGTGATGGGGTTTGAAGAGATGGCACCAAATATGTTGAGGAAAAAAAAGTTTGTTTCTCTCACAGATATAGTAACTTGTGGAAAGAGTTGCAATGATGGTTGGGTTTGCAATGCATGCAAGTTAACTCAAATGCAACCTCCCTTTGGAGAATGGGCATTGGCTTGTGTATTTTAACAAAAAAAAAAAAAAATCTCCTTTTTTGTCACATGAATAATTGTACTTTTTAATATCAAGTACTTATTTTGGCTTATATGTATTCATTGATGATCTCTCTCAATGTGGTTTTCAGATTTTATTAATCTCTTGTTTTATTGATCCACTCTTTTAATTTATTTGTTATGAGAACAATTTTATTCAATTTAATATCAGGAGCGAATCAACAGAATTAACAACCTAACTATAGTAAGACGCATTCAAACAATGAGGCAAAAAACACTTGTTTTCTGATCTATGAATCAATTAAACAGGACAAAAGTCTCATTTTTATATATACAAACTCAAATAATTTTTTTTTTAAAATATTTAGTTGGACTAAAAATATGGATTATATTTGGTCCAAAAATATATACATATAGGGTGTGTTTGGTATGAAGGAAAATGTGTTTCCTGGTAAATAAGTTGATTTTTGACTTATTTTCTCATGTTTGGTTGGTGAGTAGAAAATATTTTCCGGAAAAAATTTTTAGTGTTTGATTTATGAATGAATTTTATTTTTTTTTGAGAAATATCTATTATTTTTACTAGGGTAGAAAATAATTTTTGAAATTGAAAATATTTTTTAAAAATAAACTTAAATTTTTTTGGGGGTTGGGTGGGCAGGGGGTGGGTTGAGGGTAGGGGTGAAAAATTGAAATTTTGAAGTTGAAAATATTTTTTAAAAACAAACTTAAATTTTTTTTTGGGGGGGGTGGGGGC